>NW_028253106.1:910000-939160 GCF_964263255.1 Lissotriton vulgaris
CCGCCCAATAATGCTAACCCCATTCAAGCAAGCCACTTCCTTGTGGGTAACTTACCATGCAGCAGCGATACTCCCAGGACTTGTCTCGATGACCTTGAATCCCAGGCATGCTCTGCTGAGAAAACACCGCCCCACATTATATGCATCGTTATTAGATTTATCTTCTCATCCCCAAGCCGAACATGAATTTCACTAGCAAATCTAACATGAGAGCATTCAGGGAAATGCAATTTAGGCCTACAAAATTTGGCCGACATAGGAAATTACACATTTTCATAAAGCACATTTATTAATGAACATTATTACTGACCACGTCCAGTTAGCATGTTACATAAACACATTAACTATGGAATTAGTCAATAACAACTCTGCACGTTAGTTTTCATCTAACCACATGTAATTACAATGTTTTTCTTCACCTTTACACTAAAATATACACAGCACTTCAGTTTTCACGTTATTCCATTACACAATCTAATGACCCAATGTTGGCACAATAAAGGATTATATGCGAGCACGAACTACTGATGATTATAATGGGCTCCTACAAATGACAGCGCAAAATCTGCGCTCTATCATTCCCTTGGTCAGCCAGATCCGGCCCATAGCTGCCAGAACTGGGATCTGTTGTGCCCACCAACCCATCTACTTTCCAGCGCTGGCAAGTGACGGAGTGCCATCCTCTTATTAACAGATGACGTTTCAAGTTCTCCATCTGTAGGCAAAATAAATCCACCTTCTCTGTCCTATTACCTCAGTACCCTCCCCAGACCTAGCCACTGCAATCAGTCGACGGTCCAACAGTGAATCAATTGGCAGTCAAGAACTCAACCGTATTTGGTCTTGTTCCACCATCCTCCCCGCCCACATAAAAAGGGAGGGTGCATTGCTCCTCTGCCAGTCCACCACCTCATCAGTTTTACAGAACACTGTATCCACTAAATATTAATTGTACCCGGCTAACTGTAGTTCATAAAGTACCGAAATAAAATAGGTTATCTAATTTTTTTCAGCCCGTTACCAGGTCTTTGTGGCGTTTACTTATGTGCTGAAAATTAGTGATGCATTTGTATGTCGCTGCTAGCTAAAAATTGTGTTTTTGTGTTTAAAGGTCATGCACGAAGTATTACAACCAAGAACCTCCAATCCCTGCCTTAATTTTGGCTGCTCCCATCTGTGTCTTGTGGGCCCCGGTTTGAAAGGGAGCTGTTGGTGTTCTACAGGAATGGTGCTTGGCAACGATGAAAAGAACTGCATTGCCTTAAAGGATTCGACCTTCCTGCTGGTGGCTTTTGGCAATGTTATTACGCAAGTATGATTCCAGTGATTTCTGTTTCTTTTAACACACTAGGATGATCAATTATTATTTGTAAAGCATGGCTGCTTCACACATGAGGGTCTTGAGGCGCTGTGGGATCACACCGCTGGATCATGCTGCTTGTACCTATTGGTTGAACATCTAGGTCTTGAGGTCCTTTCTGAACAGCTGGAGCGATGGTGAGGCTGACCTGCAGGAGGAGGGTGTTCTAGGTCTTAGCCACCAGAGGGGAGAAGGAGTAGCCCCCACTGTACGCTCGGCAGATGCGTCGGGTGGCTGCTAGGGAGAGGGATATGGAATGAAGCTCCCTGGTGAGTTGGTGAAAATTACCTCATTTGTTGAGGTACGACTGTCTCTTGTAAGCATTGGTGGACAGCCTGACTGGCATTGTTAAAAATGGGGTGACCAATTCTACTGGGGGTAGCATGGTGCAGAGCGGGCAGAACAAACTCCTGAGGACATGTGTGAAGCATCCACGCAGAACGCACAAACGACACACCAGGCACAACACAAAAAGAGACACAACACCAGTTCAGAGGGAAAAGAATAACTTTTCTATTGTCTCAAATATGCAAAAGCAAACACAGTAATCACAATACCGCGCCAACTGGCGCCATGTCAATATATACATGGGAATTATTTACAGGGTAACTGAAAAAGGTAAGTCCATCAGTTTTCAGGCTGCGATTAATACGGATTAGAAAAGGGGGTGGTGATGGACAGAGAATCTGAATTAAACAGAACACTCCTACCCAGTCAACAGATCAGGGCTTGATCCATCACTGTTTTTTAGCTCACTGCACCATCCCAGCTCAGAACCTGGCTACATGCAAATTAGTCTGTCCCTGGCCCAGTGAATCAGCTCATCCCAGCTCAGGTTCTGAGCTGGGATGGTGCAGTGAGCTAAAAAACGGTGATGGATCAAGCCCTGATCTGTTGACTGGGTATGAGTGTTCAGTTTAATTCAGATACTCTGTCCATCACCACCCCCTTTTTTGAAGCGATTAATACGGAAGCATTAACATGTGGCATAGGTCATCAGTAGACGCAAATCATGAGACCTCTCATTAAGCGCACAATCCTCCCTGGCATACGTGCAAGAACATGGGACGCCTAAACCATTAGCATGACATAAGCAACCAGTATCCGCATCAGGGGGGAAACCGTTACCAGGGGCGAAAAAGCACATTAGGCATAAAAGGTAACATGAGAACCCTAGGCAGGAACATCAGCAATAAAACCTGTTGGCAGGACATTCCCCAAAGGCTCGGAAAACATTAGGCACATTGGTATAGGCAGAACACAGGACCTGAACCCTCATTAGCACCAACAGCATTAGCAATAGGTCTTCACATATGCATGCGGCCTCAAAATAGGTATGAAACATATAACCATAAGGCATAACCACATAACCAGGGGTGCACACGCGGTCCCTCCTGAAGTACTGGCCTAAACTCGCAGAGTGACCTCTGGCACCACTGCGCCTGGGGAAAAATGGTGCCTCCCCCTCTTACAAAAGTCACCGGGACACTGGAGCCCCTCCCTGGGGAGCACTTCACATAGGCCCAAAGCTGCAAGTCACAAGGGACCCCACAGGCATCTACTCTATGGGCCTCGACCGTTGCCACTACTCACTGCCCAGCGAGGCAGTGGTGTGAAGTCAGTCCTGTGTGGGTGGCATGAGGGAGTCAGTCTTCTGGGGCTCCCTAAATACACAATGGTCCCCAGTGTTTGAGTCCCCTCCCGGGACTTGATGATGGGAGCACTGTACAAATCCCACCCCTACTTGTCGGTCACAGGGGGGTGGGCACCGGCAGTGTGCCCCGACTCCAGCCCCCCCCCCAACCAGGTAAAAGCAGAGCCTTCACTCACCGGGCTTCTTCTGCTATCCTCCTCGGTCTCCTCTGGGTGTTTGGGGCTCTCCTCTTCCACGGAGGAGCCCCGCCAGCAGCAGCGCCTCTCTTGCAGCTTTTCCAGATGTCTCACCCTGCCCTCCTGCAGCTTGGGCCCCCACACGGGCTAGCGGCGGTCGCTGGGGAGGGGGCGCACAGCGCTGCCTCCTCCGGTTTTCACCCTGGCCCCATCGTGGGACCCGGGGCTTCCGTCGGCTGGCGTGAGGTTCTGGGCGGTTCCTGGGCTTCATGGCCAATCAGGGCTCGGTCCTCGGGAGGTGTGGCGCCAGCTGCCAATCCCAGCACGGCTGGCTAGGGCGCGGTGGCCAATGGCGGTGCGGCAAGAAAGGGGGGCGCGGCCGGCGCCCCTTCATGTGACAAAGGCTGTTTTGGCTTCCGAGGCACGTCTCTGGCCTCTTCAATGCTGCGGCGGCCCTCTCCCGGCTCCGGGGGCAACGGCGGCGACACAGGCAGCGGCTGAAACTTCCTTCAGCGGCACTAGGGCCGCAGCGGTGAGTTTTGGTAGCAATCTGTGGTGCAGGGTAGGCTCCCGCTGTGGTGCAGACGCAGCACAGGACAGGGCGGTAGGCTTTCACCATCCTCCACTGTAGCATGGCACTCCTCCTGTACAGCAGCCTGTGCTCCTGCAGTGGGGCTTCCACTAGCCCTGGGCACAGCAGAGGGGTTTGAGTTTGGTGCAGGGTCCAGCACCCAGCCCAAGTGGCAGTTCCCCCTGGCAGCAGGTCCCCTCACGTTCATGTCCCTGCTCTAACGGAGCACATGGTGGCATAGCCCCCCTACTTATACGCTCCTCACCCCATCTACCAGGCAGTGGCAGAATCTTCTAGAATCCTCTGGGGAACTGGTCCTAACTGGCTAAGGGGGAGGAGTAGAGCACCCTGGGTGCCAGGCTTTCCCTCCAAAAGCTGGGATGGCTGGGTACCAAACAACTAGACCGCTAACCCACTGCAGTCAGGAGGCACAACACACAGCCATGGCATCCATTTTAAAAGCGGCATGCTACCAGGGTACATTTCTACAATGGGGGTTAATAAGTGCACACACCATTGCTTTACATTTTCACATTAAACAGGGCATCTCATACCACACATGGCCTATACAACTTTCTACCATGGGGGAGACATCCTAACACATGGGGGTGAAAAGCGAAAAATGTTGGGGGAAAAGGGGCCAAGTCCAACAGGCATCTCTTTGCAGTTGGTAGCCCATGGAGTTCCTGAGGTGAGGGGATTACGATGTTAGGAATGGAAATGATCAGACTTATATGAGGAGGGGGCTAACAGCCTCTGTTACAATGGAGTATACTCACCAGACCCTACGCACAAGGGAGTTTTGATGTCCCGGATTTCGAGCTCTATTACACATGCGCCCAAGCTCAATATGCCCAATATTGGTTCCATCCTCCGTTACATGCCACAGGTTGTGGCGGAACATTGGCTGGCTGATCCTATACCTCTAGACTGTGTATTGAACCCCCCCCCCCCACCCCCACACCATCACTGCGGGACACAGCACCTAACCCACTCACTTGCATGCTTTATGGCTGGCATCGCATATTGAAGCTATTACATTGCCCATGCTCTACTCTCCACTGCTCCCACAGACATATCCCCGATTGCAACTTCTACAGGAAAAGGGTTTCCACTAGCTCCTAGAACGGACAAACATCACCACATGGGGAGATCTATACCACAATGGAAAGTTCAGGACGCTAACCCACATATTTAAAGAAGCCTAACCATCCCCTTTAGATGTTTTCCTCTACGTGCGACTGCAGCAAGGCCTCCGCTCTGCCACACCAGAGTTCCCACACGAGCCTCTCTAAAATGGATGCAACGAGCTGACTCGGAGCATATGGTTTACACCCTTTACCACATTGTGCATACGACACAAGAGAGGCCCTTATGCACTTCCAGAGTGCACTTGGACACGGACTAGGCTATGCACTTACCGATGACCAATGGACATACTGCTGCGAACACACAGAGCAAATCGCTGCCAGCCATAGGCTGCGTATTACACACTACACATTTATATTATACTCCGGTGAAATTTCATAAATATAAGTTTACAGACTGATCATTGCGTACGCTGTAGTGCCCCAAAGGCCGAATTACTCCAGTTAGCCTGGAAATGTCACAAAGTGCACACATACTGTGAAAACGCGTTTGATGCCCTGGACCAGATGACCATGCAATCCCTGGAACGCACCCCCCTAATCTCCCTACTCTGCTATACAAAGCATATTGCCAAACCCTATCGCAAATGTCTCTCCATTGCCTTACTCATGGCAAAGCGCTGCGTTGCATGTCGATGGGGCAGAGGACGCATGCTGAAATTCAAGGACTGGCTTACTGATTTGGTATATTGTCAGGAGCAATTCACTAATTATGCACACTTACTTCCCAGGGCCTCACGTCCCAAGGATATATGGGACCCCCTAATCGCTTATCTTCTCACACATTCTACACACTGCACCGAAGCAGATCCACCGGTGCAGCTATCGCAGTAACGCACCCCCCTATAATCCATGGACTCATATGCACCCTAACCCCTACCCCCTCATTCCCTGCCTTCTACTCCTCCCACATTACACCTTGATATTTATAAGGGAGGGCTAGCGTATACACTATACGGATGTTTGATTGTGGAATGTTCCAAATGCTCATGTCAGAACTGCGAATGTAAATGGAGTTCAGAATGCCTGGCATGGTGGGTGAGGGCGAAGCACACTTATGCACTGGGAGATGGACTGTACCAACAATACATTCTGAGACACTAAATGTTCTTATTGAGAAACACCCCTGTGAGGACAGAATTGATTATATTTATCACATGTGTATCTGTATACATCTGCAACTGAATTGTTTTTGTTATACAAATGACAAAAACGAATAAAAACAGTAAAAAAAAAAACTCCTGTAGAACCTCAGACCCCTCCAAAACCATGTCTCCCCCCCCCCCCACTTTCTCCCCCAGCCTATAGGTTGCCTTGTGAATAGCCTTTCCGTTGTCCTGCCAAGGAAGTATGCAAACTTGGTATTATATTGGATCAGAACCTAACCCTGGATCTGCAAGCTAGCTCCTTCTTTTACCATTTTAAAATCCGGTGGCACAATTCTAACTAACCTTCTAAGCCCTTCAGTACCAACAAGGCCAGTATCCAGGCATAACAATTCGGATCACATCTCCCCTACTCTCCATCTACTGCATTGCCCTTTATTCAAACATGTAACTAGTTAAAAGCGATCATTCACAAAGTGATTTATTACTCTTCTCTGTGGCAGAATTATGCTGGTACTCTGAATCTCACTCCTTGTGACTTTATAATCTCACTTATGCTAATTTCCACTCTCAAAACAAGCCTGTTCTCGAACTTTCTCTGCTGCTGAGTTTTGAAATACTCTACCACTCCATTGTGTGCCCCATCCTTCCTAGCTCCAGGAAGCAGTCGAAAACCTAACTTTGCACTCAACAGTCTGCTGACAGTTTTCTGTAGTAATTGGTCTTGACCGCTTAGCGCCAGATCGATTTGAATACCTCATAACGTAACCTAATGCAATGATCTGACCTAGGGTGCTGAGGATAAATGTAGAATCTCCTAGTTTTATGATCAGAGAATCTATATTTCATTAAAAACACGGAGCTTACTTTATGCATAACCTTTTATTACCAAACTTCAGCACTTGCCATACTTAAAATGCCAGAAATGGAACGGTCTATCTAAACCAAAGCCCAGCAGCAATCTTCATCTTTTTAGCTGCTCCGAAGCTAACTTTCTTGAACATGTAACCATTCCTAAGCAACATTATCCTTTTCTCCACTCTACTTCTTTCCTCCAACTCTGTCTTTATTTATTTCCTAGAAAAACACAACATAAAACTGAATGTAAACTGCTTTGCTTGCAAAACATACCAAAAGGGTACAAGTCAAATAACAATCTCTTCATACATTTTACAGAAATTTTAATATGCCAAATCTTTACTCTTTATTCAATTTAGCCTACCTGGGAAGGGAGGGTGGGGTAATGCTACCCTCCAGGTTAATTAAATTCAGTTTCTCTGATCATAAAACTAGGAGAATCTACATTTCATGTCAAGAACAGAGGCTAGCATTGTGCAAGTCCAAAGCTGTGATAAAACAACCGCTGAAACATGTTCCATAGGCTTTAAATAAAACCTTGCAAACACTAGCATTTGACCAGTTCCGCCTTCAGAATCTTAGACTACCTCCAGATGTAAAAACCATGCTTGTCATAGCCCATCTTACTGATTGTGCACGTCTGAAACTCTTCTGGAACATTACGCATAAGTTGCAATCTTGCAACTCAACTGCCGTAGTGGTCAAAAATGTATTCTAGTTTGCTCTCTAATTTCTTAAAAATCAAGTTCATATCCCATGAAAAACCTTTATCTAGGAGGCCTCTGCAACGTAATACCCTTTATCCCTCTACAAATCAAAATATTCCTTCCTATGGAATAACCACCATACAAGAGAATGACCTGCTGCTACTACTGAAATTTAACAATTAATAGTTCTAGAACCTAGACTCTTCTCAAATAAGCTGCATAAAAAAATTGAAAAGTCGAACGGGGATGCCTCCATGGGATCCAAGGTTGTCTCCATGCACCAGCTAACCCTTCTCTTCCATGCTCCAAAATAACGCTTACTTGTCCCAGGTGCCCAAGATTCCTTGAGCAACTTCTGAGTGTACTCTGAAAGTCCTTCAAACTGTATTCCTCCCCTGAAATCTTACAAACAAGAATGTTCAATGACCCCTCTAAAACTAACGGCTGAACTTCTTCTGGACCTGACAACATGTCTTTCAACACTGGAATCAAATAAGTCTCCTTTACTACCAACTGAAACAACCCTGGAAACTAAGACTGAGCTGTCGAAAACTGAGTGATCAGAATAATCTGACACTAGCCTCCTCACCATTAACACCCTCTGAATCGTCGAAAGGAGGGAACGCATACCCCTGAAGTCCCTTCTGAACCTGCAAAGAGCATCCACTGCTTCCGCTTGGGCATCTGCTCTCCAACTGAAATAAACTTGAGGCAAACGGATCCACCCCCAAGGGACCCCAAACATTTTGATTTCTCCTGAATAGATGCACACTCCACTCCAATCGCTGTACTCTCAGCAGTTTCGAATTCCAATCTGCCCCCATATTGTAAAAACCTGGCAAGTATTCCACCTGCAACCTACTTTTCTGCTCCAGGCCACTCATATCTCCTTTGCTACCCGAGGTAAATTCTTAGATTTTCTGCCTACCAATCGATTTTATGATTGCAGACACATTGTCCATTTTTAAAGATTGCAATTCCTCAATCTTTTCCAAAACCTCTGTGTAAAAATGGTGCCCTAATCTCTAACTCATGTATATGGCTCTGACTCTCCTCCCATGACTATCTGACACCTGTCTCCTGTCGATCCAAACATTCTCCCCATCGGAAAGGCTCACATTAGTTTCCAAAATGAAATCTGGACATATCCCAAATATTACTCGGCCATTCCAAGCTTCTAAATTGTGTAGTCGCCAACCCATCTCCTCCTGCGCGTCAGCAGAACCCTGCACCTCATCTCCATACCACAAACCCCTACTTCCGCCTTTAGTCTCTCAAAACCTCTGCAGTGAAGTGGTCACAGAAACCCCACCTGAATTGAAGAAAATAATCAGATTATCCTTGCTAAATCTCAAGGTAATGTATTGTTTCCTCAAAATCTGTTTCGCCTCAATTATAATTTTGGCAAGCTTCCTTTCTGGTAAACTCAGTCACATGAGTAATGTTCACCTAAAACCCAAGAAACTCCAATTCTTGACAAGGAACCTAAACTGATTTCTCCACTTGTTCAAAAACCCCAGGGACTCCAAAAGGAGAAACTCCAGACAACTATGTCCGCAACTCTTCCTGACTGAGACATTAGAAAATCGTTGAGATACATAATCCCTCAAATGCCTCTCTCCCGGATGAGAGTCCATTAGCCTCCTTACCTTCATAAACCACCAAGGTGCTGATGCCAGACCAAAAGGCAAGCAAGTGAACTGATAAAGGATTCCCATCCATCTGAATTGTAGAAACCTGCGAATGCCTTCTCTTATTGGAATGGTAAAATAAGCATCTTTCAAATCTAGTTTTACCAACAAATTGTTCTCCTCCGGAATATTTCTTAATAGAGGGATAGCCTCCATCTCAAATGCCTGCGAACTAAATACCAATTCAGATTTCTCAAATTGGGCTGGACACCATCCACTGTCATTCTTGACCAAAAATAACATGCTCATGAGACCTATGTTCTCCAGTCAGCCTCTCTTTTGCTTCTTTTTTTGGTTTTTTTTTTGTTTTTTTTTTTCTGAGTTTGTACCTCCAAGCTTACTAACCTCTGGTTCTCTTGAAAAAACATTTCTCTTGGTTTCACATCCTGAGCAGACCACTCACTGAACTCTATTGTGTAACCTTGTACTGCCTGTAGACACATTGATCCTTTGTTAAATCCCTCCAGTTATGGAAATGTCGTCTCAACTCGACCCCCTGTCTTGCCTAGGGAAGAACCAGAAATAGTCTTCATACCTACCTTGATTACCCTGTGTAAAGTGAACGTTTCCTCTTGGCTGTCATACTCTGATATCTCTTCCTATTTGAGGATAAAAACCAGTGGCTCACTGGAAACCTCTGAACTATGTTAGTCTTTAAGATTGATAATGGGACCTTAAACCGGCCAGAAAGTCCCCTTTCTCTGGCCCTGTCAAAAACATGTCTCCCAAAAACTCTTCTTGGGAACTCTGAGCCTTATCCAGGCTTTCAAAGGTGGAAATGTATTTCCCCACACCTTTTACTAAGCCTTCACCAAATAAATAACCTTTTGGGTTTTCGCTAGGTTCCTTATTACCAAAATACCTCAATTTAGGACTAGCTTGCATGATGATTGCTTTCAGTCTCTCAGCCATTAAGGCTGCATTTGCATTTCCACGGGAACATACTGCCCTTTGAAACCAGCCCCTTAGCAACTCTGTATCTTCAGACACTTACTTAGATTTGGCTTCCTGCGACATGTCCATGATCCTTGCAAGAGGGCCAATTAAGTCCAGCAGTCTATCTTGGCGCTGTTTGAGGGCCCTCTCCAGCCCTTTTCTGGGGTCATGACCCATCTTAAATAAAAAGATATGAATTTCGGGTCTAGGGTCATTCATGTCTTATTTCTATTACTGGCTGAGGGCACTCTGCTCTCCTTGCGGATCTGACCTCTTTCTCTAAAGGTGTTACTATCCATAGACTTATAAATTCCGCCAGATGAGCTAGCTGTTACCAGTCTGGGCTCCTAGGGTAGCTTCTCAAATCTGGGCTGAACATATCCACCCTTGAAGGTTATTTTACCAAATGCTACTCTTTACTATTCTTTTCCTCCTTATGATCCAAATCCCATTCATCATCCTCGTAATAGTCGAAGACAAATTCATCAAAATGTTTGTCATCACAACGGTAAGAGTTGGCTTAATCAGGTCCAACCTGATTCTCATGTGTGCGTCCAAAGAGACCTTCCTTTGTGCCAGAATGGACACCCTTTTGCATGGTGCCAAGACAACCTCTCTGCCAGCAGCAGTGAGTGGCGCAGGTAAGCGCTGTGGGGCGGGGTGGGGTGGGAGTCGACACAGTGGGATAGATCAAATGAATCCTATTCAGTTGCCTGTCTACTTCCCGCCTACCCCACTGTGCTTACCTTTCACTGGCTGCCAAGCTACAAACTCCTTACTATCCAGTGGCGTAGCTAGGGGGGGTGGTGGGGGCAGTCCGCCCCAGGTGGCACTATTTTGAGGGAAGCCGCCGTGCGGGACTGGTCCGTGGCGGCAGCCTTTATAATTTATTTGGGGACACAGCACTCACTGACAGGGCTGTCGGCATGTTTGAAGTGCAAGCGCACCTGTTTGCAAAACGCAAATGCCGCCTGCAGCGCACGCACCACCTAGCTTAGTGGTAGTGCGGTGCGCGACATACCGCGTTTGCCTGTGGGTCTGTCCCAGGACTGTCTATCTTGAAGCGTGTGAGCGCTACCAATGACTGCCCTGGGCATAATTTTTGGACTGTCCTTGCTCTAAGAACGTAAGTCGCGTGCCAGAGCATGCAAGAGGCCAGTGAATGTCAGCAGCAGACGCGCCAGCATAGAGCGGATGTGTTCTGTGCTCTCAAAAACCTGCCACAAATCGCAGCAGCAAACACCCCCGCCGTCGGCCTCCTTGCATCTTTCCAGCACCCCCGCCTCTACAGGGTGGAGCTCTGAAATCTTTTAGATTCCTAACACGGAAAAGCCCTGTCGAGTCTGCGGATCTGCTGCTGAAACGGCCAGGTGTGGTGTTTGAATGTACACTTGCATCCTTTTACACCCCTGGAGATTTCCTAAATAACTTGAGCGAAGAGTTTGTGAAAAGCTTCTATCATTTTTGGCCTGCGAGCATGGGAACTCATTATTGAATTGTGAGAGTTCGCCGGCAGTGCATGAGAGGTAATACATAGTTACTGGTCTGCTCATCTCCAAGTTATACAAACAGCGCCACCATGCGGTAGCTGTCATAAGGGCTGGTGCCGACCACCATAAACCACTGGCTCAAGTTAAATATTGGCAGAGGCACTTAAGTGTGTGGCGACAACAGAAGACATTTGGTGAGGCTAGGGATACTATAATGTTTCATTCTGTAACCCTTTACTGTAAATCAAGATCTCTTAAAATGTACCTCTATCAGATATTGTGCTCATTGAGTCTGATTACGATCAAATTCACATTTGTGAATAGGGACCAACCATAGCCTTTGGAACAAGTGGTGGTGAGTGTTAGACTCGCAGCTCCTACTTTAACAAACTGATTGATCTTGGGCAAAGTATACTCTCTCTGTACCTCTGTCCAGTGACCTGACACTCTGTGAGCACCTTGAAACTGGGCAGTGAACCCTACATAGAGACCCCGGCAGCTACCACTGTGGAGTACTGGAGGCTGAATGAGGAAAGAGAGAGCTTAAACTGGTTTCAGAGGGGAGGAAAGGAACTTTGCAGAGTTGCAGTTCACAAGTCCTATAAAGAAGTGGTGGGTCAGAACTTATTTTAAGGGCAAGATTTAGGCAGTGAAGTGAAAGATGGTCTGGACACTTTTAAATATACCCCCATGAGTTTGGATGGGCATTCCTAGAAATGGGCACTTGCCCATTCGGTATCGCATGGCAAATAAACATCACAGGATAGCAACATTTGTGGGCAATGGACGGAGGGCACGTCTAGGCTTCTCAATGGCTTTAATCCTCCCAACTTTGCACACGAGTCCAAAAACGAGACAGACAAGGTACCTTTAATACCTCTTGGGACTAATTAGCAAGAAAAAATCTCTGGGACACTTTAATGTGCTGCTTAAAACCATCCTTTTACCTTTTCTAGGAGCAGTAAATGACATGTGGTACTAGTTTTATTTCATAGTGATGTACCAAGGGTACATTTTCCTCCACCTGCAAGTGTGGTTGGGTGAGAGAGGTAGCCATAACATGACAAGAATAAAGTTCACCTTTTTCTGAGGTAGGAAAGGATGACTCCACATTCGGTACAGTGCACTTTGTAACTGACATCTGTGAGGTAGACGAGGAAGGTCATGTGTTGTGGAACAAGAACTCATTTACAGAGTGATGCTGAGACACAGAGAGGTGGATTCTATAGAGGGTTTGCAGACACTTAAACCAAGGATGAGGGCAGCCCCAAACGACCGGTTATCGATAAAGATCTAATTTACTGTCCTAATCCTCTGCAGTTAAACCGTCTAAGGCCCCTCCACTCGCCTCCCTTCACACACCAGGGGCTGAAGGTGACCCCCACCCGGAAGTGTGCGAGCCGTACCTTACTAGACACATTATGATTTTACTGTTTTTGGGGACTGAACACTGTTGGTTACCATGAAAGTAATGAGAAAACAAAATTGCAAAAAAAGTAATGTTTCTTGTTACTTCTGATTATTCACGGAGTGCCGCAGCGCCAGGTCAGTTTGTTCCGGGCCTTGGATAGGGTTGAGCATGTTCCCATGACCCCTACAGCTGTGTGATAATGTCACCCCCCCCCCCCCTTGTATTTTAGCTTTGGGCTCCCTGGGCAGGCCGTGTACTGTTTGCTGAGGCTGCTCTGAAGGAGATGTACACTATTACAAGCTGGCTTTGGGGTCCCAAGAGCACACGTCTTTTCAGTCCCAGGGAGTTGGTTGCTGCTACTTATAAGTGCTGACCGGGCTCGACCCCTGGTTGTTGCCTTTGGACCACCAGAGAGGGCTTTGTATCTGGTCTGTGTTGGCAAGGATTTTGAGCTGACTGACCCCTTTGTGCTGAGTTTAGTTCTAAGGGCACACAGTGAGTCATTCTGATAAGTTGGCCTGATATATAATGTTCACTATTCTAGTGAGCACTTTGTATCAGTCCAAACAACCCTTATGGTGATTGGTTGTAAGTCAACCTTATAGACCAGCTATCCTAGTAACATGGATACGAGCAGTCTTCGGGCTAAACTCTAGAGGGCGTGTTAAGCCAGCTGTTATACCATCACATATACCCCTTGAACACCAAGTGAAAGGACACCACACAAGTGTTATGAAAATAAACAGTGTATTTATTTAGATCACAACAGCCCTGTACTCTTTATGAGGACAGGGTACTAAGCACACAAAAAAACTCTTACGAAAATACTTTAAGTTGCACAATTTACACAAATGCCCGAGGGGCACGAAAAACCATATACTATGAAAGTGGAATGCGAAATTACTAGCAGGTAAGTACTTGACTAATAGGCTTTGGAATCGCTAGGACTACGTTACCGAACCTTCAGATTACTAGTAGGAGGCCTAGGGGACTCGGGTGCAGAGTGTGCACTCTCACGCGGGATGCGGGACAAAGTCTATGGAGGCTAGTAAAAGCAAAAGTTAGTGTTCTCGGGCGAACCCGACTAGGTAGGTTGAAAACGAAAGTGGATCTGGACTCTTTGATAGTGAGGCTATGCTGGGGCACCGAAATGCCGAAGTTACCTAGCCCAGGGGCTGCAGCTGCATAGGTCTGAAAAGACGTCGGGAATCCTTGTTGACGAACCAGGAGCCTGAAGAAAGAAGTTGCTGGCAGGCGACCAGTGAAGATTGTTCGAGTGATCCAAGCCTGGATCGAAGATGGATGACACCTGAAAGCAGAGGGGACCAAGTTCTTAATCACTAGCCAGTGATTGTGTGGGCACCAGGATGGCACCGGGCGAAGTCACCTCGACCAGGTGAGTGGGCGACGCTGGGCTCTGCAGTCTCACGGACCAGGAGGCGTTGTCGGTGACCAGGATGGAGATGCGAGCTGTCCCACGATGGTTGATGCTGTCGACGTCGCTGGACCCAGGATTGGGGCAACAAGTCTTGGCAAATTCAAGCCCACGCGGTGGACCTAAAATGGCGTCTGGAGTGGACAAGGAGGGTCCGGGGTGCTCCTCTTTTGGAAGGGAGCAAGGGCCAGTCTGGAGCAACCAGACCAGCAGTGTTGTTGTCGTTGATCGTCGTCTGGAAGGCCACAAGCCAGCGGGCTAGTAGCCAGACAACGCGGTGAGCAGCCAAAAAGCAGAAGGGCCCCACGCAGATCGTGGAGATGCTGGGGGGCTGGACTTCGGTGCTGGAGCTGCTCAGGGTCGGGGCTTCTCGGACCCCAAAGCACTCACCAGAGGATCCCTCGGTGGTCGTGCTGGATAGAAGTCGTGCAGTTCTGATGATGGCCGGTCCCTCGGTCTCGTTGCACCTACGGTTCTCAGCTTAGCTGTAGAGGTCAGAGGTGCCAGGGAAGCCGGATCTCGTCGAGCTGGTCAGTCGGATTCCGGAGGAAGGACGTGCAGCAAACCGCAGAGTTCTTAGATGGTGCCTGCGGATGCAGGGTGACTACTCCTTAGCCACAAGGGAGAAATCTTGAGAAGAGTCGAGAGTTCCTTTCGTAGAAAGTAGTTTCTTGAATCAAAGATGATCTAATTTGGAAGGGTCCCCGCTCCTGCCTTTATCCTAAAGAAAGGGGTGGGTACGCGACTAGGTCCTGCCCTAGGGGTGGGACCAGGAAGGGGGGTGGTTACACCCCTCTCCCATACCGGACTTTCCCCAGGCCAGGGACTGGTGTGTCCCTGGAACTGGTTCTAGCCGGCAGATGCATAGTGAGCACCGGGGTGCCACTTGCAGTCACCTTCCTGTAAAGCCCTGCCTACCCAGGATACACAAAACTCTGTCTGGGATGGCGCTAGCACCGCCCCTGACAGGAAACCCTTTGTCCAAGCTCCCCTCGCTGGAAGGACTCCCAGCTGCAGGGGGTCAGACTCGTGTCTGTGGTGGCAGCATCCATTTTGTGAGGCTGAGGCTTGAGTTAACTTTAACCGGGGTTCACAGTTACATACATGTCGTGTCCCTCTAGAAGGGTGGAATGCTAACCCCGTCGCCAGAATTGGCGAGGGGTTAGTATTCCAATTCGTATGACACCTTACTCGACATGTTTTGATAAAGCCATACCAGAGATAGCATTTAACCGCGAGGATTATAATGCACTTAAGAGTATATAGTATGCGTTATCATGGAACAGCTATTAGGACTTGGTTCCGCAAGCTGCAAACGGGCTCAGCTCATGCCAGAGCACCATCTCACACGATTCCAAGCACTCTGCCTTCAGGATTGTCAAGGCCTTCCATAGGAGTGACTGATAGGAATCTGTGTGTCCATTTTAGGGTTAGATATAGGTATACTATATCTAAAGCAAAGGGGTGATTACACTACCTTGCCCCAGCTGTCGTGCAGCCAGTTGTGTCAGATTTAGATGGCCATTCAGGGGTGGCATAATACATGCTTCAGCCCCTGGTAGGCCCTGGGTACACCTATGCCCTGAGTTACAGGGTCTGATAAGGTGGCCCAGTACCAATTGGATAATGCACCTAAGGTACACATGTCAATTTAGTGAGAGAACAGCTAGGCTGTGGGTCTGATTGGCAGGCCCACAGCCAGAGAAAGTCGTAAACCAGTGAAACAAAAGCAAAAAATCTGGGTGATCATAGGATTGCAGACCCTACTCTCCTACAGTCATTCCCTGTGAATAATTAATTTGCTGTTTTTGAAAGATAAAGAATCACAGGCTTGAACACTGTTAAGTTGGTTTTGGGTCCCCAGAGCACATCACTTTTGTGCACGTCCACACTGCTTTAATGGGGGGACCATGTTTTGTCATTTAATGGCAGTTGTAGTTGATGGATCCCCAAACAGTATCATGTATGTGTATGTTTGCATTGTGCTAAGGGGATTACCAGATAATCGTTCACGCAGCTCTCTGATGGATGTCACATGTGTTTTTTCTGAGTCCCCAGATAGATCATGCAGTCTGTGTTCTCCTTTGTATTGTCGGTGTATTCAACTGTCTAGCCTTGGACCGTGTCATGCATGTGCATGTAACTTGCATGATCGAGGTAACTATTAGCAGCGATACTATGTGTCTCTTGGACTTCTTTCAAGTGCTTGCTGTTATATTTCCCCAGCACCCCTGAAGGGGCGGCAATCTGAGCGATAGCCCCGGGCGCCACAAGCTCGAGCTATACCTCTGAGTCTCTGAGCCCTCCAGTGGTGGATGGCAGATGCCAGCCTGACTTGTAGCAAATTGTTAAGTGCTCAATTGAGAGCACACAAAGCGATTAATGCATTTTCTCTAGGTTACCTGGAGGATGTGGAGATGAGAAGTCTCTTGAGTAGTCACTGTATCAACCTTTTGACCACTGGTTGAAGTTCATTACTTGATCGACCGGTCTTTCCTCTTCGACACAAGCTGTATGACATTCTTTGGCTTTTGTCTCTGGCCTCGCAGTTCTTTGCTATGAGCACAATTGAGGTCGTTATTGGCTTTCTTCACTAGCCTGATTAGCTTTCTTTATTCAAGGCAACCATTGTTGATGAATATCTTCAAATGGCTTTCTTGTATGCTTTCTCTTGCTTTATTAAGTCGTAGTGGGACTTTTATTCAGTCTTTCTTTTTGATGTCTTCCTGTTTTAATGTATACAAAATTGCACCCTGAGACTTCTCACCCTCATTGATGTGATGTTCAGAAGTAATAGCTGTGAATTTCAGTTGTCTGTACAAATGAAGAATACCACTTTTTCCCCCCTTGGCAAATTGATGCTGTGGACTCTAGCATCCTTTATATTAAAAGTAGTGTTGCCTTATGTGGGGCAGTTAATCATGCTCTCTGCATTTTCCTCTTTATCATATCCCACTAAAGGGAAGAGGCTACACCAGATACATCCTAGACAGGGTCTTAGTTTGTGCTTTGATAAAACTTCGAAGCACCGAGTGAATGATGAACTGCCTGCTTTATCTGTGCAGAAAAAGTTAAGCAGCCCAGAAACAGACCTTTTTGAGGTAGATTGTCCTTGGCATTATTAGTCTGTGCTTTGACCACAGGAAGTACCTCCTTAGAACCTTTGGTCTCTGTCCAAAGGGTGAAAGTTGCCTTTAAAGCCCTGGCTACAGGAGTTACCATGTCGGACATCTGACAAGCTGCTTCCTGAGTCTCTCCTAGTCTTTACCAGGCACTATTGTATTGATTCTTATATCTGCAATGATTTTTTTCCCGCTCAGTCCTACAGGACTTCCTGACATGAAGTCCACTTTTCAGACCCTCCAACTTTGAGCAGGGCACTGCTTTAGCAATCAGAAGAGCAAGTTACCTTCACAAACGGCTAATTCTGGTTGATATTATATACCCACAAATTCCTAACTTCTTGCCTACATCCCTAGTCGGACCATCCAGGAGTTTGAGATTTGCAAACAAAAATTGCAAAATCAGCAGTTTTGTATAAAGCCTGTGCTTTTTACAAAAGTCAAATACTAGAGAGGGGGGTACTGGGAGATAGCAGAAAAAGGTCCAGCACCCCTGCTCCCAAAGTCAGACGTTTTTCACTGGAGGGTAACTGTTCCTAATAAAGTAGCTTGCCCATATGGCCGCCTAAAGTGTAGGTGAAAGGAGACCTGACTCCTCCATAGGTTAATGGTTAGATATGCAGAGAAGAGGGGGGGGGGGGGGGGGGGGATTACTCCTGATTAGAGATGTGCTCTCACACACCCATAAGTGTCAAGCTTCATCCTTGGGCATTGCTCCTCATGGGGGTGGTGTTGCTGTCCCCACATGGACCCCGCAAGAGGGCTCTTTGATGGAGATCTTGTCAGAGGAATGCAAGTGAGTTAGATATCGTACTGGTACCCTAAGAGAAGTTTATTCTGGGGTCTGTGCAATATGGTTAAAATAAAGCAAAGAGGGGTACTCGTGACCTGGTTGTCGGAGTTGGGAGTATTTTTCCTCTGTGAATATCGGTGCAAGTGGTGATAATAAACAAGCGGGTTAAGTGATGAAAATGGTAATTTCAGGTTGACCCGTTATTTGCCTACTGTGGTTCGTAATGGATCCAATGGAGATTCTTCGGGACCGTGCAAATATTAAAAAGAGAAAAATAGTAATATAGGGGTTCAAGACAGCGACACTCCATACACCCTGTGGTTGTATGCAGATTTGAGTGTGTGGTCAAGGCTGCTCTGCACCTATATGAAATAAACAACCTTAGTATCAGTATCCAACCCCAAAAAGAAAATTTTCAGGGAAGCCTCAATAGTGGGGTAGGCGGTTTGAGAGGTTACATTGACCTCATCGAATGACAGAACTGGTACCTCAGTTGCTCGCTCGCCGCCCTTTTTTCTTCATATCCAACCATTAACCCCATAAAGGAGTCTGGTCTCCTTTTTACAAAAGTGCCTTTGAAATTTGGAAGAATGCAACCCCCTTTTATTGGTCCAGTGGCCAGTTCGCCACTGGGCCAAAAAAAGCAGGGTCTCACAGCAAGCAGGCGAGGTGGGGTTTCTTTATTACTCACCTGCCTGCTGTTCATTCTTCATTCTTGGAGGGCCACCAGCGAGGAGGAGGCTCCTGCACCATTGAGACCTGGAGGACATCAACACATAGATTATCCCTGTCCCAGCCTCCTGCAACTGCATATTTTTTGGCAGTCCTGGGGAGCATTTATTTTAGATTGAGATTAGGGCGTGTTACCCATTGGGCCAGCAGTGGGCCTGAAACTTGATAAATATAAATGCCCTGGTGGAGGCGGGCCTGAAACTTCATTGAATGCCCCTCTGTGTGTGTTTGGGGGGGGATGGAGGGCAGGATTAATACATTTTTTTAAATCAAGTTTAGGGCCCATCAGCCATGGGGCACACAACGGGGGTGCATTAAAAATGTTTTGGGCAGCCCTTGGTCCTTGGCGCATTTTGTTATTTTATAAAGGTTAGGGTCCTTAGGGCATTTATTTTTAACAAGTTTTGGTCCTGCCGCCCATGGGGCACGCGGGGGGCCCATGGGGGAGCGGGGGCATTTATTTTTACCATGTTTTGGGCCTGTCACCCGCAGGGCATGTGGTGGGCCCAAGGGGCTTTCATTTTGTATGAAGGATTGGGCCTGCAGCCCATGGGGTACACTACGGGCCCAGTGGGCATTGATGTTTAATAAGTTTTGGGCCCAAATAGCAAAAATTCCATATTTGTGACACAAAATCTGTTAATCCATTCCTCAATATCATGGGTTCTGGTAGTTTATCAATTTGGATTCTTGCAGGTTACAACATCTGAAGTTAGATTTCACACAGTCAACTTGTCAGTGGCTCCACATCTAAGGACGCAGAAGTTATCCGTTGATAAACTGATGTCTGCGCGTCAGGGTAGCATATATACACACGGCACATTGTCGCCACTTATTGAGGTGTGAAGGAGCTGCCAGTGGGTCTGATGGTGGCATGTGCATGCGACTAATTGCAGAAAGTTTTCCGGATAGTCTGGAACCTTCATGATTCAAAATGGACGTAATGTACTGTAAGAGTATCTGCCAAAGGAATGTTACAGAGGAGAACTGAATTGTTTTTGAATGCAAGTTTAATGTGCAAAGTCTTTAAGCATCATTCTTCTTTCTGTTCAATGGCTTTTTACTTCACTTGCTAAGTCCGATAAAGTTACTTTGTAGAGGGTTAAAGTACATTTCTTACCTGACACTCCTCCCTGGTTAATTGGGCAAGTTGACAAAACTGGTGTACCTGTCCTCTGTCCCATCTGGCATCATCAGTGTCTCAGAGTATGTACTTTGAGTAAAATGGGCTGCTGGACACAAGGATTTATTATTCTGGCATGCATCACTCCAATGCTACCTTTACAGACACCGGACAGATGCCCCTTTGGAACCACTTGCACAAATAGTGGTCGGAACCGCAGATCTGGCCTGCAATAAGATCAGTGTGATTATGGGAAAAGCGTTAGCTAGCCTTTCATCTATGTCCAGAGAATTATTGAGAAGGTTGTTTTGGTGCTTCCTGTGCTTTGGGTAGGCCAGAGAACATGTTGAAAAGGAGTTGAGGACCTTAGCTCTGGGGCAAAGCTGGGAAGCTGTTGATGTCAGGTGGTTAATTTAAGGTTACTAAGCCTGAGAAGCTAAGGTGCTGAGGGTGTTGGTCTTCTAATCCCAGGGAATTTCACTACTAGCCCTTAGGACGGGGAAATTAAGATCAGGGTTAGAATTGGGGAGGGGGGGGGGTCCTTGGTGTTTTTTAAATCCTTATTTATATATTTTTCAAAAATCTTTGAGAAGCTTGCACATCAAGTTACAATATATGTTGGAGCGGATACCGCCGTCGGAGGAGAACCACATCTGTTACATGCATCATTGGAACAATTGTACATAGGCAGCCCACCACAGTAGTTGGAGGGAAGTGACATGAGATGGAGCAAGAGAGGTGTAGAGGAGCACCCAGGGGAGGCCAAGTACTGGCGATAAAGGCCGCAGGGAACCAGCAGAGCGCATGGATGGGTAAGATGCACTCTGAGCCAGCGGCCGCCGTGGGCAAAAAGATGGCAGGGGTGCGGGAGAGGCTGCAGAGGGTAAAGCACTCTGGCACAAGAGATAAAAAACAAGGGGACCCCAAATGTCATCGGGCGACAAGTTTCCAGCGTCAAATCCCAAAATTTGGACAGAAGCATCTGGCAATGGGCGGCATCCTCTAGCCAAGCGCTGGCTTTGGGTGCGGGTCTCCGTCCCCAATACATGGTGACCGTGCGAGAAAGAGCAGCATAGCGATTAGCCGGCGGGAGTAATCTAAACAGTTTTTCACAAAGCCTAAGAGGCAGATCAGTGGGTCTGGCGTGACAGGGGTAGAGGTGATCTCAGTGATAAGTGCTCACATCACACCAATATGTAGAGACCTTGGGGCAAAGCCAGGCGAGATGGGAGATGTCTGGAGCGCAGCACAGGAGCCATCTGTCGCTGGGAGTTAGGCCGATTTTGTACAGCTGGGCAGGGGTACTGTACAGTCTGTGCAGGTATTTAAAGTGTATGAGGCGCAGGCGGTAATTAAGGGACAGGCGTTTGATCTGTTTGCAATAGTACAGCCAGACCTCCTGAGAGGTCGGCCACCAGGTCCACACTCCAAGCAGTGTGGGCGCAATCAGCAGAAATCTGGGACGCCGCCAGCGTGAGGGCGTAAAGTCTGGTGGCCAGCTTGCGGGGGGAGGCGGATGTGTATGCAAAGTCAAGGACAGCCATCGAAGGACGGGGCTGATGAAACATGGGGTGTAACTTTCAGCAAGACGCTCTGAGGTTGGTAATACAGCAGTGTGTCCATGGGGCCAGACTCGGCCTGAAGGGAAAAAATAGCCATCGTCAAGGTAAAGGTTCGATAACGTGGCCAGCCCTTGGCGACTAGTACGTTTGACCACCCCAGCAGTCTGCAAAGGGAGGGATGTAGGATTGTGTGTGATGGGCATGGCATTGACAGGGAGCATGCTAGAGCCAGTATCTCCAGGGGCCATCCCAGGCCCAGCACAAGGTCTCTGCCGTGTCGATCTCTCTAAGTAGGGGTTTTGCAGGGGCAAAGAGCGGTCCGGAACGGCAAGGGGTCGCAAGATCTGCGTCCACCGCCACATGAGGCTGAAAAGGCCTTGGATGCAGCCAGAAGTGAATGAAGCTGGCTTGGGCGCCAAGGACGTATAGTTGGAAATCTGGGGCACCCACTCCACCATGCGACAAGGGGAGTGTGAGAATATTGTACGCAATTCTAGGCTCACGCCCGGCCCAGATAAGATTGGTTATAAGAGCAGTTTGCGAAAAATGAGCTGTGAGTGGGATGGGGAAGTTCATGAAAAGGTACCGAAACTTCAGGAGCACCACCATCTTGGCGATGTCCATGCACCCTGTCAGGGACAAGGGCAGTCGCCAGAGGTGGATTTTAGATTACAGCCAGTCCACCGCCCGAAGTTTGCCCTCCAGATTTCGTCCACATCCCTTCTGAGCTAAATGCCCAGATATCTGGAGGGCCCGACGCCCATACAAATGGATAATCCAGAGTGAAAGGGACATTGGCGTCCGTCAGGGGAAGAGAATGGACTTACCCCAGTTGATCTGGATGCCAGACAGGCCCCCGAAGCGCACCACCTCACGAACTATGGGGCTGAGATTCTCCTGGTGATTGCGGAGAGTGTGACATTGTCCGCGCACATAGAGAAGACCAAAGCGTGTGCCTTAAAGCAGAGACCCCTCTGGGTGTGATGCTGCCGAAGCCTGGCGTCGAGGGGCTCCATAGCTACAGGGAAGAGCATGGGTGAGAGTTAGCACCCTTGCCTCGTGCCCCTAGAGACAGGGATGGGCTCCGTGATCTGGCCGTTAATCCAAAGGCGGGCTGTAGGGAGAGTATAATGAAGGGAGAAGGTAGAAGAGGAAGGGCCACTCAAGAGTATCAAAAGATTTGGTGGCATCCAAGAGGGCAGCCATGGCCGGGAGAGCGGGTTGATTTGATAAAGGACGGCGAAGATAGTCCGGAGATTGTGTGACGTGGCGCGGCCGAGGATGAAACCAAACTGGTCTGGGTGAGCAATCAGGGACATAAGCAGGAGGCGAGAGCCCAACAACTTGGGGAACATCTTATTATTGGTGTTAAGAGATAGAGGGTGGTAAGTCTCGAAGCTCGGGGGACTTGTCTGGCTTCAAGAACAGCATTAACGGCCTCGCGGAGCAAAGGAGGGAAGTGGCCACACTCAAAGGAGTTGTTTACATGGCTGCAAGGTGAGGGACTTGAAGGGCACAAAAGCTTTGTACAAGGACCCTGGAAGACCGTCCGAGCCCAGAGCCTTGTCGCCCGGTAGACTATTAATGGCTGCCAGCCAGAGAAGCTCAAGAGTGTCGAAGTATTTTTTAAACCCTTTATTGTTGCCATTTCATTAAATAAAATGGTGTAGAAGGATAGGGGTGTGGGCTATATGGCATTGTCCCCAGAATCAGACCAGAAGTTGGGGTGGAAAAGAAATTGAAAAGTCCCATGGAGTTCCGAAAGCATTCTTTTACCATTCCCTCCCGCTCAAACATGGCCCCAGGAGTTTAGTATGCGTTTTTTTTATAACAGGGTTTGAGACTTCAAGAGCGAGATATCAAATCTTCAAGAGGCTGCTAAAAAGATTGATTTTTGGAATCTGGCTCGGTAATCATGAAACCTAGCTGACTGCATTTTTTTTCTACCCAAATTTGATGGCAATCCATAGATTAGTTTTGGCAATGTTTGAAAAAAATATTCCAGATCTGACTGCCCATGAGTTTTTGAAAGCCCTCTAACCCTAAATCTATTGTGGTTAAACATTTCCTTTAAATGTTCGTACAGATTTAACAAACAAGATCAATGTATTTCGCAAATTTCTTTCCTTTGAAAAGACTGGGGGAGCTTTTCCTATGGGTGGGGTAACACAGCCATAACTACAGCAGAACTAATGAACAAATGCAGTTTTGGAGAGGAAATGGGTGACTGTTGCCTCTCTGCAGGTGAAATGTTGTTTTTCTGTTAAGTTGTTTCATTGGCCTGTCAAACTTCGATAGGTCTCAAACTTCACGTAGTTGCCCAGCCAGGTAATTTTGTTTAAATAAAACATGCTTTGTTCCAATCCAGCAAAATGGGCTGGGTACATAGCCCTTTTATTAATCTACACTCCATCAGGTGCCACTGTCCCAGCCTCCTCGAAAGGGTCTATCATCTCACCAATCTTTAAGAGCGGCAACCAGTCAAAACCTGAAAAGTACAGATTGATAGCCCTTATCGATAACGAGGCGAAGTACTATGCGGGCGTTCTATTGAAATGGCTCTTTGACTGGGCTAATGTCACTTCAATCCTTCCAATTAATCAGACTGGGTTCACAAAAAATACAACACAAAGCTGCATTTGACTGTCACACAAAATCTGCTCTGGAGCAATTTAAAGAACTCTGATGCACCGCAAATTCTTCGAAGCGCAATCGAAAACCTAGACACGGATACTTGGGTCAGAATAAAGCTTGTCTATGGGGTTAACCTTTTCAGGGCCATCCCAACATCCTGAGAGCTTAGGTAGGGTTGTGTCCTGGCATCAGAAATGATGGGACCCCCTCAAGACTAAATCAGGCCAGGGAAAGGAGGGGAACGAAATAACACAAAAAAGAAAGCAGATTTCCCTTACCGGCCACACAAATCTAATGCAAATATGTCTCAAATTTATGATAAGATATTGGTGACAAAAGCTCAACAATATATTACATTCTTTCAAAAGATGTAAGTTTTATTTCATTTTTTTATCCTTTGATGGTCCTTGCTTTTCATATATAGAAATTTCTTTACCAATTTTTCACAAAATAGAAAATTACCATTTTTTTTATAAAAAATTTTCATACATAGACTTTTTTTCCAATAAAGTAGAGAAAAAAGTGAAAAAAATAAGGCATAATAAAATGCATACAATGCATAGCTATATACAAAACTAATTTCTTACAAATTTACACATAATTCATTATACCCCTGGTAGTAAACAATTAATCACAACATTCTCACCCTATCTACATGCATCACCACACCATTTGAAACAAGGTAGTAAAATCATGAATACAGGTCTCAAAGATCAATGTGAGACCCCGCACTTGGTCAACGCGCGTTTCGGTGGCTCAAGGCCACCTTCTTCAGGACCTCTTCCAATAAAAGCAACCCAGGTATCCAGGGGATCTATAATATATATAGAAAAAATTGTCACCAAAACAGTACTACCAAATTAACGCATAACATTGTTGAGAACAACATGAAGACATCCCAATTGAGGCGACCAGCATGACAACTTTAAAAGAAAAGAATAGAGGAAAGACTTTCACATGTGCATAGAACATAAGGCCAATTTACATAAGGAGACAACAAGAGTGAGTGGAGACCAATATACTATCCTTCACCTTTCTGCTTTAAGATCTTCTATTCAATGCAACTATTAAGATCTGCAGTAGATCTGGTAATTAAATACGCCCTATATTGTAAGTAAAGCTCTTAAATACTTACAGAAAAGGGCACATTTTATGGGCTCAGGGGAGATTCTTGAGATATTATCCTGTATTTGTATTGGATATTCCTATTTTGTGCGTCTTCCAATATGATATTCTGTAAGTAGAATGACCAAATAGTAAATCTATGATCTCTCTAAAGCTAATAAGGTCATAGGTAATATGCATTTCTACAATTAGCTCTTATTCCTATGGAGGATTCTCAAAAAGTCACATTAAGTCTCTTCATGTAGCCAGATAATTATATTCTCTTCAGCTAAGGAAAATGAAAATCAAGAAAAATGTTAAGGAATCACTATGACTACAGAGTTATGTTCTGAGGAGGCTAAATCTGATCTCTCATACCTACCTCTATAAGCTAGCTGGCATTTTCAAAGTGTATTTTGTATGCAGCTTCAATTTCAGTTATGCATGAATGGACGCCTACCAATACCTCCCAGTGTCCTGTCAGAAAAGATATCCAAATCTAAATTCATGGAGAAAGGATGTATACATTGCGTGCCTGAACACATGGTTTACTACTGTTCTTGCTGCGGGCCCCAACCTTGATCATAATAAGGGACGTCTTGACCGTGCATAAAAGAAGCTCAAATGATATGAGGCACTCGTTCATATAAGAGTCTATAGATATAAGAAAGGACAGTATTGCCAATGATACTAAGCTATAGGGCAAGATATGTCGATAACCTTATAAATCTCGATGCCCCAAAAACATGATTCCCCATGAAAAACTACCAAAAGTAGCACCTAAGTATACTATTCAAGTTAGTGATATTCAGGGATATTGTATGAGACCTCTACAGACATCAAAATAGGGCTGTCGGTTAGGACATATCGATAGTCGTCTGTCTTAATGTCACAAAAACGAGGCATAATTCCCCACCAAAGGGCAACCAGGAAGGGCGCCTAAGTATGCTGATAAAATTTGTGATGTAGGCATATGCAAACGTCAAACCAACACGATTCGTAAATCAGCATACACTAAAGGCCCACTATGCATAATCGAAAAGTCAAATAAAAGATGTTACTGGTAACCAGTCTGGGATCCCCAAGTGAGAACAACCAAATCAGCCGCTTAGGCCAACATGCTTTAAGTTACACGAAAATCCTAACACTCATCTGGCCTCAAAATTGATATACGTGCCGGCGTGTCCTTCTCCTAGTTCGCCAGGCCGAAAGATGAAAAAACAGGTTACTCTCCGTGTTTTTAAACATCCGACTTCACAATAGAATATCGCGATGTTAAGCGTGTAACCGGAAATGAATGGCGTGAATGCGATGCAAAACTAAAAATAAATGACGCATTAAAGTACCGCCATGATTGATGGGGACACTAGAACTGATGAAAAAATCAGCGAACAAACGCAGATCCTGAAGCATGAATCGTGGCGCATCGGTTTTGCCACATGATAACTAAAAAAGCACGGACTAAACTTGCAGCATAAATAATGAGAATGCTGAAAAAAGTTGTAATATAATACACTAAATAAATTGTGTATATAATAGCATATTGTCATTAGAACAGAAAGAGAAAATGAGGAAAAAACATCTTATGAAAGATTAGCAAAATATCAGACCCTACACCTAAGCAGTGCACAAAAAGTGATAATTAATAAAGTTCAGAACTTTAATGTGAATGTACACATACTGTATCATGTACAATTTTCATCTCATGTACAGTCAGATAACTAGCAATTTAATTGATAAGTCACATTTAATTTCAAATATGTGACTTGGATACGAGGGAAGTTCAGATATAGATAGAAATATGAACATAGGAAGCAGTTATTTGGTGACATACCAGTTTATTTCTTCATTGAGACCACGTTTAACGCAATCAAGATGGTAGATCCAAAACGTTTCTCATTTTTTGCGTGTGATTTCTACTGGCTGTCCTATCTTTAGTTGTACTTTTTCAAGAATGGACCATTTTAATTCTTATTCACTGTGGTTCATATCTACGCAATGTTGTACCAATGGTGCTGTCACCTTCTTAGTTCTGATAGCAGACTTGTGTTCACTAAATCGTAGGCGAAATTCACGACCAGTTTCACCTATGTAAGCTAGTCCACACAAGCAGAACAGAATGTATGACATTGATACTGCGACAATTGGATAGATGACGTAATTTAATTTATTTTTCATTGTAAGAGATGATATCAGAAGTTGCCCCAGTATTGGAACTTTCATAGATTCCCATGCTTTGTATCATTCCCTGTCGTCGGAATGGGAGCCTCAGTAGTATCACAATCCTAGAAACAAAAGAGAAAAACTAGGCCTAGGCCTCATCTCCTTTTGTATCCTATCACCCTCTTTGTGTAAAAGAGACCAAACTTTTGTGAGGACCAATCAGAGCAGCCTCACCCCCTAGAACCTTCCTGAGAGAGCTCAGAGCCTCAGATTTTTCTACCGCACGTTTTGCTAGGGAGTCTCCACTGAGCTCTGCTCAGTTTTCTCATTCTAACTGTTATTTCTTCAAGTTTTCAACTTCAATCAGGACATGTCTGACAAGGAGAAGGCCTTATTCAGGTCCTGTGCGTCTTGTGGAAAAAAGCGTCTTTTTGTGGAAGATAAGCATGAAAGCTGTATCTATTGCTTATACCCTGACCACAAGGCCACAGACTGCAAAATTTGTAGAACTTTCTCTACTAAGACACTTTGTGACAGAGAGGGACGGCTTTTGACCTGGCTTCAAAAAATGAAGACTCGGTAGGAGGTTCTCATCAGATGAAGAGGGTTCGACATCTGTCTTCCTCTCACAGATCCAAGAAGAGGGGTAGATCTCCTCCTGGTTCTTCTTCAGCTGAGCCCCCTTGTAAGGCCCCTCATAAGATCTGACAGGTCTGAGAGGGCTAGTCCCCTTAAATCTCCTCACGGAAGTGAAAGCGAGGCAGGGACAGGCTGCTGGATTACTTACAGCCTCTAAGGACAAAAAGGAGGTTTCTATCTCTTCTCCTCCGTCCAAAAAGGAAAAGACTAGTGACAAACACGCTACTGGCACTCCAGGGACCGTGCCTGAGGAAAAACAGCGTCCGTTGACGACAAAAACATCAGGTACGTCGACGACTATTACTTCTGTGAAACTTCTCGCTGCTTCCTTGGCTCCGTTGACGGGTTCGTCGTCGGTAGCGGTTTCAGCGTCGACGACTTTGTCGTTCAAGGTTCCTGGTTCGTTGACGATAACATCTTCAACGTAGACTATGGTTTCTGGTAAGCTGCTGTCGACGGCATCGTCAACGAAAACTACGACGACGACGACAATGATGGTGATGACAGAGTTCGTCTACGAGACCGTCGACGATAATCCCGTTGACGACGACCATGGTCTTCTATGCCGTCGACGACTCCGTCGACAATACCGTCGACTATCTTCGCACCGTCGACGATGGCTCTGTCGAAGAGGCAGTCGATGGGTAAAAAAACTGCAAATTCCTCTGCAGAGGATGAAAATTACACCTGAGATGTCTCCTCGACGAGTTTCAGAAAATCTGCCGACAATGCTTCTGGATGACAT